>NC_066367.1:36506481-36536481 GCF_013377495.2 Cygnus atratus
TTCATGTGCTGCGAGTACGACCCGGAGTGGGAGAAGCGCTTGCCACATTTATCACACTGGTAGGGCTTTTCCCCGGAGTGCAGGCGTGAGTGCTCGATCAGGTGATGCTTGTGTTTGAATGCTTTCTTGCAAATCTGACACTGGTGTGGTCTTTTTCCTGCGGGGAGACACAAGAGGACACGGGGTTACGGTGGCAGGGACGGCCTCCCCGCCTCGCCCGACCGTGGGGCGCTCCAGAGACACCGCACCCCAGCCGCCCCGCTCAGTCTGCTTCGTAAAGAAAGCTCAGTTGCAGGAACAAACAACAAAGCCCCCCATTTATGTTACAACTCAGACTTCGGATGCTTTTGATTGTAGTAATTTTACTCAAGCAGCTCAGGATAATAAAGAAAATGACTCAGAGAACATCAATGGAAAACTGGCAGCTCTAGCGAGCAGCTGACACCCATGAAAATGTTCGAAAAATATCCCTATTTATAAATAATTCTGCTGACAGCATCATGTACGCGCCGTGTTTCTTCCCCCGGTGCAGAGGAGATTGGCGCGCAGAGAAGACCTTTGTTTCTCCAGGTTTCAGATGGGCACGCTGCGTATGAATAGCAGGAAGCCCACATCCTATCTTTGTGCCCCGGCGGCCGGTGCCACGGGATCGATCATTCCCACGACCGGCAGCAGGTCGGCGAGCAGGGGAGAGGGAAAACCACTGCGGACAAGGCACGGGCTCGCCGTGCCCCGGGGCACTGCAGCCTTCCCTCCTGAGTCCCTGGGCTGGGGGAAGAAGCCCCCTCCGTCCACCACATGGACCAAAAAACATCTTCCCCCCTTGCCGTGAGCAAACACAAATATATACATCTGCCACGGGAGCAGAAGGGTTTCTAAATAAAATGTTGTCAGCCACTCACTGAGTGCTAAAGTAGTGTTAAGCTGCAGAAAACAGTATTTCCTTTGGCATTTCAGGCAGTTTTGAACCAATGTTTGAAACTCAAAACCAGTGCCAAGCCTAAACACATCTGGCTGATCCCAGGCCACAAATAGCACAGGAATGCCTTCAACACCTTCCAGAACTGCCATACAGAAAGCTTAATTCCAAAATAGAGCTGACAAAAAATACTTGTCAGCATGATGCCACACGACAAAACTCAGCAAAGCATGATGCAACCGTGAGATATCCAGACATAACATATGGTGCAAGATTGGAATTAGGGAGGACCAATCACCAAACTTAGATTGCAGAAGGCAAAAAATAAACTCAAACATTGGTACGTTCAGCCAGATCTTTATTTTCGAAATGTCAGATTGTAAGCTTGGTGTCACTCAGCTTCGTACCCGGCAGCGGTGCAACTCTGCAAGCAGGTACAATGCCAGCTGGTCACTACGTTATGTCTTGTGCTGTTTTTACACCTACAAAAATGCCGGTATTTGATGCTGGAGATGCAGAGCCCTGCTTTGCACGTCTTACTGCTAGCGCCGATCACTAGAAACTTGGTAGTGAAGTGGCCTGACTCCTCAGGCATATTTATCATACTTAGCTAGCGTGGCATGTGACCAGGACAGGAATAAACTTCGCACAGGAGCCCTCCCATCCTGTCAGTCGGACAAGTGGGGTATTTTCCTAAATCTCAAAGAAGGCAGTGCAGGGAGAGAAAGAGAGACAGGAACCACGACGAGACGTTTGGCCAGGGGAGCACATTTCCAGCCACGCAAGAGGCGGGGCGGCGGTGAAGCGCGGTGGATAGCAGGCAAGGAACCCCCAGCCAGGAGCTGGGGAGGCAGGAGACCGTCGCAGGCACTGACGGAAATCCAGCTGGAAGCAGCCAAATGTTCCAAGCCCGCTGAAGGGGCTCGACTTCCAGGAAAACTCCTCTACGGGTCTGATCCGCCTGCTCGCCCTTCGCAGTCGCTGCCGGGACTCGAGAGCAGAGACAGTCAGGCAGAACGTAATTTCACCTCCAGAGCGAAGTTGCGAGGAGTGAATAGCAGGGAATATGCTAATTTTTTGCCCGATCTAGTCACAGCTACCCTCGAGTCCCACTGTGAAAGTTCACATTTAATAAGGTGTGATTAACGAATGCTCAAGGAAGCCAAAAACTGCGTGCTATGAAATGAAGGGGAGATCTGGCAGGAAGGAAAATACAGGAGAAACCGCAGAAAGAATAACCCAAGCGACAGGGAAAGTAGCGGATGCCTGGAGATCGGAACCGCATTTCTTTTATGCCAGTTCCTTGCATTTGCACACGTACAGGTTTTCTTGGGTTTTGCTTCTTTCTCAGTAAAATCGAAAAGTCAAGCTCTACGTATTGAGTTATTGAAGTATTGCTTTTGTGATCTGTTTCCCAAATAGGCATTTCTGCCAATTTTACCTGCTGGCCAAAGGGAAGCTCTGGGCTTTGAGCTGCACACGACCACGAGCCAGGAGCCAGGAGGCGGCTGCCTTGTGACTCTGCACCACCTTTGTCACGGCGGGGAAATCCCAGCCTGAGCTCAGGAGATGTTAGCACCATCCAGTCAGTTACTCAAATTAGCCTAAAATCCCAAAGCAGTCTTGACCTAAGTGCTCGCCAAACCCCGGCGCTGCCAGCGGAAAGCCCAGCGGGGTGCTCCACGTACGGGGGCTGCATCCCTGCCCCTCCTCAGCTCTCCTCCCGAGCCCACGTGGGGAACATGCTACGTACGGTCCTTCTGCCAGTGTCGTGACACTCAGCAAGTGCTGCTAATTTGGGTCTTTTGTTTCTTGTAGACCTGTGGTTTGGTTCTGCACCTTTTTTCACGTCCTTCTCCTCACTGACCCGCTGCCCACGCTGTCCCAGTCCCTACCGCTGACTTACTTTTCCCTAAAATCCACAGGCTGATGCCTTGCCATGTTCCAGTTCCCCACAGCGCTGCTCCTTCTCCGTTACTGCACATTTCCTAACCTGCTGACTCATCCCTCACCCTCCTCGCCCCACACTTCAGGCTTTGCTCCATCCAGCCCAGCACATTTCCTTCCCTCGAACCAAAGCCATCTCAGCTGCTTCACGTCCCACTGCCCGTGCCGCGCTCACCCCACCTGCCCGCTTCCCTCACCTTCACACGTGGCCGCACCTCCTGCTCCTGCTACCTCGCTGCTCCTGGCCAGCACAGAGGTAGCCTGCCAGGGAATCATCCATATTTTATAAATTAATTTAGAAACAAGGAGATTAAAATACCTCGTATTTTCATATTCATTTATATTACTACTAAAAAGGCTCTATTTAGTCTCCCGTACCCATATTAAGGACTTTCTAGTTGTGATCTGCGGGAACGTGACAGCCTGAGCAAAGTTCTTTGCTCAGACACCACACACCATACCTTAGCGGTGCTCAGCATGCAGCTGTTACAACACTAATTGAAACAGGTTTTTAAGTGGATCGGGTTTCCCAACATTTGCAGAGGAATTTTTTTTTTCCCCGTGTGCAAAACACGGTATTTTATCCACTCAGAAGAAGTGCCTAATCCCTACAATGCATTAGTAGGCCGTAAAATAAAGCTGCAGCGAGGTGTTTTACGCCGAGGATGGGGAGAGGTCTGCGGCTGGAGGTGGACGGGGAGAAGTCCACCTCTGTCGGTACTCCGCAAGAGCGCTGTCGTGGAGTATCATAGCATCGGTGGAGCAGAGATGGGTCAAAAGGAAGCAGATTTGATCATCCTACCCTCAAGGTTTCAGCCAGTGCCACCTGAGATGACCTGTGTCATCCACAGGGGATGGAGCTAGCAGAGCGTTACCCGAGGCAGCTCGTGGAGGGCTCGTGAAACACGCCGGTGTCGTCGGGTGGATGATGCCTGACGCGCACACCACGTCTCGCAGGGAAACTAGGTGCTAAATCTCTCACAAATATCTGAAGGAAATGTTTGGACTTTTTACCATCTGCAATGAGGTTCCCACAGGGGCTCATGCTCAATTTACGGAGGGGGAAATTATAACTAATCTGTTTCCAAAGTCTCTAAAATTACATTTCTCTTAAAGAAAAAAAAAATCTCTAGCAGCAAGTATCTCTCAATCTTCCTGAGCTAAAAGTATGTGACCGAAAGGCTACACGTTTCCCATTTGCAGTGGTATAAAAGTCATACGACATCAGATCATAAGCTGTCACCGGCCCCAGACTAAATATCACCAATCCTTTGCCCGAAGCACAGGGGTCTTTCTTCTGCGGGAGGGGGGCAAATAGAAATCTCACTCTTTGGAGGCAAGGAGGAAACATTTTTGTGACAGCTTGTTTTTATTTTTTAAAGGCGGTTCTTTGAAGCTGCTTGGGGCTTTGGATGTTAGATGTGGTCCCAATGGAGGTGGATTAGCGGCCAGAGCACAGCGAAGCGGTCAAAGGTGCAAGATAAATGCAATTTATATATAATTGCTCAAGCTGCACCTGTTCTGTTTTGAATAGGAGACCTTGTCTACACAAGCACTGAATATATCCCTTTTTTTTTTCTTTATTTGAGTATAAAATGGGGAATTCTAAACTTGCATCAGAGTAAAGCAAGAAAAAATAACCTTTAAATACCATGTAAATTTTTTATGAATCAAGCTCTAAATAAAGAAAACTCCTGAGCTGGGAATTCAAAATACTGGCCAGAGAGAGCTGATTTGCTACCAGGCTCAAGAACAATATTTAGTTTACAGAATCAATCTGGAAATAAAACTAGTGCTTGCATCAGCATGAAAGCTACAAAAATAAAAAAGAGGTCTTAATAAAATATACAGTGGAAAAGGAAAGGATGAAAGCACCAGCACAGCTATGAGGCCCTCAGCAGCCCACACAAGTAATAAAATAGAATATGACGTAATATAGAACAACAATGAAAGGATTTAAAATTTCTAGGTAGGATCCTGAAAAAACCGTTTCCAGGTTTTGTTGTGGAGCAGGCAGGCTGCGCGTTCCCTTGCGAAGCTCCGACAAAGCCTTCGCTGGGGTGCAGCAGGCAGGGCCGTGGCGCCGCAGGACAGATGCCAGCCTTCGGCTTACCCCCGAATCAGCCCAGCCAAAGGGCTCTCGTCTCCTCTCCAGAAGCCAGGGTGTTTCTGCACACCCAGGTGCTGCTGTCTGCTCTCCTGCTCACCCACCACGACAGCCTTCCCTGCTTATTACCTGCAAGGCAAAGATCTCCTGCTCACCAAACGGCGCCAGTGCTGTGCCAGGAAGGGAACCGTCGTCTTCACCTGCAGCGAGCAAAGTGCCTTGCGCTCTGTGCTGAGCAGCCTGCGCAAGTCTGAGGTTACACACATGGACGAAGCGGCATGTGCACAACTGATTTCAGTGTGCCCAGTGCTAGGATGGGTTCGTGAGACGCCCCGGGAAAATAATTCGAGCAGTGATCTCCTGGGCTGCCCACCGTGCTCTGCACCCTAGTTACAGCAGTGCGTCGTCTCGTTCTAGCAAAACAGGATCTTGCGCGTCTCAAACTCTAAAACGGATGCGTAACTTCTCTTTAAATTAAAGGGCATCCCAAAATTAACTGGGCAGAATTTGGTCCTGCAGCAAGCACCGGCCTCTACGCTAAATTGCAAATCAAGCAGAACCGGTGCAATTCCCTCACTGCAGTACCACAATAAATCTTCCTTCTCCGCGTGAAGTTAGAAGCTGTTGCAGAATACCGCTAATCCTGCATAAATTACAAACTACGGATTACAAAATTCAGACTCTTTTTTTCCCGAGAGAAGGCAGGCACAGTGTACAGGGGTGATCACAGAGAGCTCCTTGCTCTGTGGCCACATGGTCCCGTCAAAAACTCTTGGGTTGACAGAAAGCACTGGTCAAACCCTTACCCTTCTTTTTGCTCTGGCAGGGAAACTCAGCTCTACCACAGCACAGCACCTACAACATTCCCGTTTTCTCCTTTACCAGAGCTGGTTAGCACATAAGGAAGGCTGCTCATGTAGGTTTACATGTCACTATTTCTTTTCGCTCCAAAGAACCTCTCTGAAGTAAATCTTATGGGGCTGCAAAGCAGGAATGTGGACTTCTCCATCTAACTCCCTTAACCCACAGCAGTGGTTGCAAGAAGTATGTGGACCATAAAAAGCGGTGACAAAAAAAAATCTAATTGCTCAAATGTCAGACAAAAAAAGATCTAAAAAAGCATACAGATTTTTAACATGGGAAAAAGGACATCATTATAAACAACACCCACTACTTGTGCTTTTCCAGGAAAGACAGGAAGTGCTCCGATTCCTCCTAAAATATTTTTTAATGAAGTAATAACGGACCACGATCAGCTGGTCAGAAAGCAGCAGCACGCTCAGAAGAAAAGCTTTTTCACCTTTTTAAGTTCCAAAAAGTTGACTGAAAGATCTGGGCCTCCTCTCGCACCGACCCCAAAAGCAGAAGATGATATCACTTTCAGTTTGTTTCCTTCCATTGAATGCAGACTGCAGTTTGGCGCGTTATTAATGCAATCGCAAGCTTTTTCCAAAACTATCAAATGAATTTGAAATCCACTTAAGATTCACGCTAAACCTTTAGCAAAAGTCCCAGTACCGTGTGCTTCCTGAAGGCTGTGAATGAGTTATGGAGGCTAGCCCAGCCAAGGTCTTTGGAACTCCCAACCACCTCCATCTAACGTTAGCATGATGTGTGGGGCCTCAAGAAAGGCAAATGCGTCCTTAATAATACTTCACACTTTATATAGCAGGTTCCATCGGAGGATTTCAGCCTGCATGAATTAAGACTTACAACACCCCGGAGAGGTAGGCTGGTATCATTTCCCTCTATTTCAAAGAGAGACGAAGGTGAGAGAAAAATGAAGCAATTTGCTCAAATTCACAGAGGAAGTCTGTGGCAAGGCAGGCAAGAAGTCAGATCTCTCAGCCTCAGCGCCTGTGCCTTTGCCACAAGCCCATCCTTCCTGCCTCTAAATGCCACATGAGAGCTCGATGATGTACTGTAGCTCTAGCGCATTAAATGTGACACCATATACACGTTCTGGATCATAAGGCTGAGTCCCATAAAATTGATGGACATACATTCAAGAAGCCAAGAGGGGCAGAAAGAAGAGAGGGAAGAGTTCCCGCGTCGTAGCTGTGTGATGTTTTTCGAGGCGGTAGGTTCCCATGCTTCTCAAGGACCAGAACATATTTTTGCTTTTACAAATGCAGTTTATTTTGCAAATCAAGGTGATTGCACACATTTCAGCTTGTCAAATTTTCAGCCTTTCAACCATATGTCTGTCGACCTTATGGACTACCAACTTTATGGGATTCAACCATATGTCCAGATCCCAATATATATGAAGGCCAGTTCTAACATAAGAGCTTTACGGTAGTAGTGTAGTAAACCATAATGTTTGCAGATGGCTGTAATAAAATCATTCAGGAGAGGAAAGGTGCAGGGACGTAAAGCCTTCAAAGCTTCTTCTACAGAATAAACAATTTGATCTGAATAATGTAGTGGGAAGCACATTCCACCAATGAACTAGCTGATCTAGTCCAAAATGTTGCTTTTAATTTTCTTTCCTAATCCCACGTGTATTTTAACTTCCTTTTTTATTTTCCTGTGTGGGATTAGCTCAAAATTTGGAAGAAAAGTATAAGAAGGAAAAATAACAAAGTAAAGAATTTTTTAAAGGCACAGTCCACTTCTGAATTGTAAATTTTTCATATGTGAAATGCCAAATGGTTATGCGCTGCCTGGAAGATGTATTAATAGAGAGGTATAGGGTTTTTACTGTCACATGGTGAGACTGAAGGATGATGTGACTTGCTTCATTTCCTGAAGCAGGACTCAGCTTTCAAAGTTAAGGAAAGTTTCCTCCTGAGTAAGCTTTTTCTAACTCTAGGAAGTTGAGTTTGGTTTATGTACTGCTGCACAATAATCCACGTGATAATTCACATTCCCTTTGTACAGCATAACTTGATATCTCTATTATTTGGGGAGCTCTGGTCCTGTTTTCCCCTAGCTGAAACACGCTGAGCCGATGCGTCTCCCTCGGAGAGCTCTCCACCCCCGGGCTCATTCCTGTCCCGGCTGACAGCGGGGAAGGGAGCGGTGTCTGCAGTGAGAACCACGGCCAGCACAGGTGCGATGGTGGGTCTTTCTCAAACCAAAATATTTTCTAAGCTGACAATCCTCAGTGAGCCTTGGCAAGTTTCCTTTAACTAGACAAAATCAGTTCCTACTTGGGAAGGACAGAAACCTTCCCCGAGCATTAACTGAGAAGTGAAAAAACGAAATGCAACCTGCCTCTGCTGCTGGCATGCCAAATCACAGCAAGAGCAACCTCTGCGATCTGTTTGCTTTCAGATAGCTCAGCCGGAGCGAGTTCTCGCGCCGCTAATGTCAGTGGAAATTTTCTATTGGATTAAATGGCCCAGGGTCTGATAGTGTCTAAGAAACAAGAAATACGCTGTCACTCTTCCTTCCCCTGCCAGACTTGTGTTGACCAAGATGTACTTTTTTTTTCTGAGTATTAGGGCCTGCCTGATATGAAGTGTGAATGTGTGAGACCTCGCCCTGAGAGATGCTGAGCACCGCGATGGCCGCTGCATTCACACCTGGCAAGATTCTCCCCCAAGTCTGTGGGGCCTTTTTTTGTTTTTAAATTTTTTGTGAGCTGAAAGGACGTCAGAACAGAACCAAATAATCCAACAATCCCTCACTAAGAAAAAAAAAAATAAAAAGTTGAACACATCTAGCCTGTTGAAAGGCTCAGCATATGCCAACCTTTACGTCCCACGAGTGCAGACATTAAATGCAGTGAGGAGCATATGTAACACGCAGCGCAGCCGTACCTGTGTGCTCGTATTTGTGTCGCAGCAGGGAACTGCTCTTCTGGAATGTCTTGTCACATAAGTCACACGCGTACATGCCGCTTTCCGTCTTCTTGATCTTCTTTCGGGACAGACAGGAGTCGGAGTCTGTCATGTCGTCGAGGCCGGACATGTAGTCTGGGGTTCCATCAAGCAATTCTCCCTGCAAGAGAACCACCCGTCAGTGACACCCACGTCCACAGCCGCACCTTCGTGTGCAGGAAACACCCAGCAAAACCTAAAATAATGCCCGGGGTTACTCATGGCCTCTCCTCGCTTAGGACCCTATCACGGCAATGAAACTACGGCTGATGGAAGCTGTGGGCATAATAAGGAGCCTCGAACGCCTCCGTCTTGAACCAGCTTCAAAAACTTTCAGTCTTTGAGCACTCATCAATAGTGTGATTAACATAAGCAAAGAGTATTTATCATGTAGGTACTCAATATTTTCAGAGAGAGGGAAATGCAAAGTGGAGGCTCTTTGTGGACAATAAAATAGTATTTTACAGGGGGAAGTGTAAGCAACAGCTGAGAGATCATTCCTTTCAAAACATTGAAACTTGGATATATTCTGTATCTGTAGAAAGGTTTTAATTGAATTTTATATTTAGGTACAAATGTTATTATTATGCAATCCATTTAAATGTATGTCTCCTGACTAAAGGCCTCAAGCTATATTTTTATATTTAATTTTGTAATTTGAAATAGGGAATATTAATAACACTTTTTATCAATGTTCTATCTATGTTAAAACAGCCTTCAGCATTAAGCAATAATGAATGTGGATCAGTAAATTATTAAATTTCTTGATATTTATTTTGTCTTGATCCAAAGAGAGTGCAAACTTGCATGATAACATACATTTCCATTTGCTATCACACAGTTCAGTTTTCTTAGACTAGGTTTGCACTAATTAATATTAGAGAAGATTAAATAGGCTTAAATACATTTACAAAGAGGGCAGATGTACTGTAAATTGGAATAGTGGAACAGCTGTTATGGAGGTGCAGTGCTATTTATGCTCCTATTGTGTAAAGAGGGATTACAGTCTGTAATGTAAAACCATACCTGATTTTCACATTTGAAACAATAAAACATTTACTAGTCAGTAAAATTACTAATAGACTATAATAGGACATAGGGGAACATGCACAAATGTAAAAAAAAAATTAATCTATAATCAGTTAATCTCATTTAACTAAATTCTGTACATTATAACTGAATACACCCAGCAAAAAGCTATAAAAGTAGGCGACTTTCTGTAGAGCAGCTCTTTGCTACAGGCATGCAGGCAGCAAAATCCTGTACAATTCATGTATGGTCTCAGGGACTACCTGAGAAAAGAAGTGAAGGTCGTACCCAGGCAAGATGTGTTGACCCATGTTAGGTGTCCACAGAAAGACTTTGTTTGTAATTAAGGGTCCTAGCTGCTACCTCTCCAATTTCACTTAATCTCTGTTGTTTTTTTTTTTTGTTTTGTTGTTGTCGTTGTTTTTTTCCTGAAGCTTCTCCAGATGACTAGCAGGGATTTGAGGACTGGTAGTCTGGGAACAGCGATGGGTGGGCTGAAGGAAGGGGCTGTGCTGAAGCAACATGTCAACGTGTCTCATGCCCCCCGACATTCACGAGTAGACAGAAAGCCTTTCCTGTGCACAGTGGGTGAGCCGTCCCCCAAAAAAACATGGAGTAGGAAACTTTCAAGACTTTCAACGGGCTACGGCTGTTAGGAGGCCAAACAGGCCTCTGCTTAGAGGGCTATGGCTTTCTGTCCAGATGTGGGGGTGATGCCCAAAGTTTCCTGCAGTTCCTTTTCTCCATTTTCCCCATGGGTTACGCTCACTGTGAGGGAAGCCCTGCAGAGGCTGATTTCCCTCAAGAGTTTTTTCTTTTTATCTGCAGGATGGGATTTTTCATGGACAGAATTATTTAGACACAACTGCAATAAGGAACAACTGACCTCTTAACAGAATAAAGACATAAGCATTATGTCTACTCAAAGGTATTGATACTGCTTCTGAAACCAAGTGAAGGTCTGGTAATTTCAATTTCTCTTCCTACCCCACGGCATTTTCACAAGTTCAGACTAAAATAAACTTGCTTCTTTTGTTGGAAATCATTAATATAACCTTGGGCTTTTTCTTCCGTAGCAGGACATATCACAAAGTACTAAATTCTATCCTTTCAAAAGAAATCGGTCACAACAATTTACCTGAAATCCTTGTTTCCGCTGGTACTTTCTCCTTTGCTGCATATCAGCAAAAGTAGCTGCTCCAGTTGGGTAAGTATAGGCCATATGTGGTAGGAAGCTCATCTGATCTAGTCCTGGGTATGGTCGCAGCCCAGGAATACTGGTCTGGACTGGTGGCATAAAAGTGGCTGGGGGAAATGCGCTTTGCGGTGGAAGTGTTGTGTATAAAGGTTTGGCACTAAATGGGTTCATACCAAATACTGGGTTAGTGCTTTTATCCAGATTATTTGGATTAGAAAACTCCTTCTTGATAAAAGTCAAGTTCAGTGGCTCATCTGAGTTTTCAGATGATGAAGAAACACTGTTGTGTTCTAAATTTACACTATTAGATTTCGTTTTGTTCTTTGTGGCTATAATACTTTTGGGTTCCTTCATTTGTTTTGGTAAAGACAAGTCCAAAGGCTCAGCCTGAAGCTCCTCAGAAGAGAAACTGTTTGGAGTGTAAGAACTACTGTGGGAGTTTTTAGAAGATGTGGAAGAAAGATTTAAAGGAGAAGGAGTATTGCTCCTAGAGTGGTCCAATTTATCAACTGGTTTAATATTGGTAAAATGAGGAGGTTTTGTTAGCCTGAGAGGAGTATCACAATTAGTAACACTGTTATGGAGTTCAGCGATAGATGGTGAAGTTATAGAGTCCACAGGCTTTATTGGAGATCTGGCTGACAAAGAGTCTTTAGTGGGAGCGTTGTTGGTGGCAGCCAGCACCACCTTGGCACTGGTCCTTTCCAGTGATGGTGACCTGGAACTTGAATACTGGTAGACTTTTCTTTGTTCAAACCATTCCTTCACAAATTCCTGAGGAAGGCCAACAGCAATGGAAATTTTCAGTAGTTCATCAGAGTTGGGTTCCATATTCATAGCATAATATGCTTTAAGTACAGACATGTGGTCCTTGTATGGGTTGATGGGGCTAGTCATTCCTTTCTCAGAAAGTACTGATGACAGCAAGAGGGTTTGCTTATCAAACACTCCAGGTTTGTTGGGAACCATGTTCTCGTGCGGCTGAAGGACTGCCTTGATTTCTTCGTTCATTTTACACAGGTAACGCTCATGCTGATGCAACGGAATGGGACCAGGAAAGCTTTCTTTACAGAACTGGCATGAAAATGGAGTGGATACGTTATGGTTCTCTATCATCTTATCTTCAGTTACCAGGTCTATTAGGGTTCGCAGCTTCTCTTTTTTAATGTTATTGAGCTGCCTCCTCGAGTCTGTGGTTAAGCTCTGGAGGCAAGCTTTGGCTTCATTGACTTTCTCTAATGTATAGTCAATAATACTTTTAGTGGCACCATTATGACTTACTACTGGAAGACCCACGGGGGGAATATTGGGGGAGGTAACTCCTTGTTCCTCTGCTTGAGAGCATGAATCCTTCATATGATAAACCTTCAACTTGGAGATCTCTTCAGCCTTGCAGTCCATTTTCTGCCTGGAAACCGTGTTGTCCACAATCTGTAGGACCTTCTGCACCTCACTTAAATTACTGCCTACTGCAGGAAACCCAAGCAATGGTGCTTCCATCCCTACACCTAAGTGCTGCATTGGACTTTGAGCAGAAGTGTGAACTCCTAAGGGGCTGGTTGCTCCAAGTCCACCATTCAAAAAAGGACTAGTTGTTGCACTAAACCCATGTGAGGCCATAAGAACCTTATATTCATTGAAATCTAGTGGTTCTGTTTTAATTTTCAGTAGGCCTGTTTGTTCAGACATACTAAGTGGTTTGCCATTCTCCAGCTTGTTTCTCAGCTGTGTAATGGCTGAATTAGTAGGAGAGGAAGATACAGAATTAGGAGAAGAACCCGTCTTGATATTGTTTCTCATTCTGCCATTTACAGAGATTAAGCCAATACACTTCTTGCTGCTGATGTGCGAACTGTAGGAGCCAGAATGGGAGAAACGTTTCTTGCAGTTTGGACACTCATATGGTTTTTCACCTAAAATGATAATTAAAACCAAATGTTAATTATCATTGTTGCTATGATGATTGCAAGTGATCACATTTGATATCAAACTGATCATCTAGGTATCCACTAATTAATAGTGAGGAGAATGTCAGTCCCGTGAATATGGCCATGTACCACCACTGCTTTACCCTCCTCTTTCTACAGGTTTTGAGGTCAGTTTGGACCCACAGTCTCCAGCCTGGCAATAGCCACCAAGGTGTGAGCTTGGCTACTGACCAACTATTGCAGTGACAAGTAAGTACCCTGTGACTAAGACAGTCAAATCAAATCCAGACTGTTGGAATTTGATGTGTTTATTCCTTTTTTTTTTTTTTTCTTTCAGAAACGAATTGAGTTGCACTGAAAATGAGCGTGTTATGAGAAACTGAGTCCTGATGTTTACATGGGCACATAGTGATAGGACAAGGGGGAATGGTTTTAAACTAAAAGTGGGGAGATTTAGATTAGAGGTTGGGAGGATATTCTTCACTCAGAGGGTGGTGAGGCACTGGAACAGGTTGCCCAAAGAAGCTGTGAATGCCTCATCCCTGAAGGTGTTCAAGGCCAGGATGGATGGGGCTTTGGGCCCCATCTGAGAGTATCCTCCTTATCTAAGAATATTTCTGGGGTCTTTTTGGTATGAAAAACATACTGGACTCTTCAAGATCCAACTGAACAGAAACGAGTGAATGGTTCTGAACTCAACCCGACGAATAAACAATCTGTATTATTTACAAAAAGCTTTACTATTTCCAAATCTTTCAGCAAGACCCTGGTATTAACAGCATGATAAATGAGGTTGACTCAGATATCACTTATGAAATACCTTGGTAGCTCCAAGAAGCCAGACGCAGAACTGTGTAAATTTTAAGCAGTCTTTAAAACTCAGCTAATTAAACAAAATGCAAATGAGCACACCAGCACCTCCGCTACTCACCACTGTGAATTCGCAGGTGTTCCTTCAGATGGTGTTTATATTTGAAGGCCTTGCCACACTCAGTGCATTTGAACTTGCGATTGCCTGCTCCTTGGGTCAGCATTTGGTGCTGGGAGAAAAAAAGACAATGACGTGAATTTTATGCAAGAGAAACCATGAATTTCGAGCTTAAAAACAAAAACAAAATTAATGTGGCTCTGAATTTATCAAGCAGACCAAAAGGTCTTCATGTACATTTATTTGTCTCATCAGTGTTGCAATAAAAATCAAAATGTTGGCAGTAAACCGAAACAAATGAGAAAGTACTTTCACATGAGCATTCGATATTTGCTTTAGAATTATTTCCTAAGTCTCTCATCAGAAATGTGTTGCTTTAAGGTATCTTACGATGAGAGAAACTGTTTTATAAGAAGATTTGTGGCTCTTAATATTCCTAGCAGATCCTGAACATGTGGGGCTCCGCTTGTTTAAAAATTCTGTTTACTGCGTGTGTAGAAAAGACAGAAACACTGCCGTTAGTGGCATTTCGCGTAAGATTTAATTCATTATCGAGCAGAAGAGGCTGTGTCTTCAGCGTGAGCTGCTGCTGGATTTTTTTTTTTTAAACCACAGACCAGCAGGACAGACTTCAGCTACCTTCCATGCCATGCTGTCCCCAGCGCTGTTTGGAGAGGCAAGAGAGGTTGGAAAGTTAAGAGCAGCATAAAGACATAATCAAAGGCAGCTGACCTTTTTGCAACATGCAAGAAAAGCCTGGCGACTTTGAATTTGGAGGGGAAAAATAATAATAATAATGATAATAATGCAGCCATCCGCTCTGGATGCTCAAGGTAGGAGGTCAGCCTTTTGCAGGCAGCGACGACACAAAAGCCTATTGCAGGAGAAGGAGGGGGGGAAAGGGGAGAAAGAAAAAAAAAAAAAAAAAAGGCAGCGCCGAAACGGTATGACAACTGCGAGGGTGTGCTGCCTCTTCCCACATTCCTGGCGAGACAGATGGTGTTACATGGGACACAGGGAGGTTTGTTCAAACAGCAGCAACCTTCAAAGATCAAGCAGAGCCCAGCCCGCCGCGCGCCATTGAGGGACCCGCGCTCATATGTTGCTGAGTTGCATAAACAAACAGCAACAGCTGTTTTGTCTCCCCCCATCGCCCTCCGAGGACTACTATAAACTTTAGTTGTGCCACTGTTAATATGATACAATCATTTTAATTTACTAATTGTAAATGCCATGAGCAAATGAGGGGACTTTTCAACACCAAAGCTACCATTCATAATGCGCCAGCACAAGCACGCTCTCGCATGTGAAATTTCAGGCAGTTACGCTGGATAAATATTGAGGCTTTTTTTTTTTTTTCCCCCGGTGTTTTTAATGATATGAAGCAAAAGGAGGGGAAAAAAAAAAAAGAAAAAAAAGAAAAAACCTTACAGTAGATTGTAAGAAAAAATACATATGTGAAAATGTGTTTGTCTACCAGAAATGCCACGGAAAGGAAAGAATACAAGAAACTGCTCCACAATCATTTATATTGATTTGAGATCAAGCAAAAGATACGGTTCTCTTAAAAATGCTAATTGCAAAATCGCGTGATGAGAAGATGCATGTTTGCCTAACTGAATTTACCTTGCACTGAAAAAAAACCTACCAAGAGAAATACAGCTGATTATGATTTGCAGTTTTTTAAGAAAAATAAATATGGCATAAAGCCTTTATAATTTGACACAATGCACACACGTCTATTTATTTAAGTTTTAAACACGCCATTTGAGTTTCCATTACAACCCTCCATAATACTGGTTTTCTGAAGTAATTCTCTAGCGAGGACAGGAGTACTTTTTCCTATGGCACGCAGAGTTTTGTGGCACAGGTCTACTGCCAGCCTGTTCAGGAGCACTAAGGAAGCTCAGTCACCTGTTTGAGACACAGCATTTCCTTAAATGCAGCCCTGATATAATATTACATGCATCACATCGAGGAAAAACTGCTTTGATTTATTGCAGATATGCTGCTGGGATACACAAACGATAGCGCATGCATGTATTAGTGGCACAATCACAAATGATAGCCTATGTGTACAGGAGGAAGAGTTATTCTAAAAATGTGCAATTATATTTAATGAACGATTATACCAAATACGTATAATTTTGTGTGATTGAAAAGGTTACTCAAAAAGTAATGAAAAAATATTGGTGGATCTTTTAGTATGTCTTTGAGCTCCTATTTGCAAAACTGCAAAGTAAAACTAGGTGAAAAATGGAATTAAAATTGCTGAGATGTTTAATAATGTATAATTAAAATGCTACAGTTTCATTCACTTTTTGAGGAACATAAAAACGAAACTAAAGTCAAGTTAAAGTGCAAATAAAATTTCTAAATTAGAAATTAACACACTCATTCGATCGTGAACATAAGACTATTAAATCATATTAGAAGAGACCATCAAAAAATCATTTAGACCTCAATTAAAGCTATTACCATTAAAAGATCTGCATCTTCAAAATGCCATGAAAAATTAATAATGATTGCCAATCAAAGCAATATCGTTTCTCTAAGGGGTTATTACAGAAAGAAATCACTTAAAGCCAGCCCCCCACCTGATCTGTCCCTGGCTTGTGTGTCACCATATGCCGCTCGAGCTGGGTGCGGTAGGCAAACGTGTAGCTACAGAGAGGGCACGAGAAGTTCTCCTCGTTCTTCTCGTGGCGGTACTTGATGTGCTCCTTGAGGGACGTCAGGCGCTTGTAGCCCCGGTCGCAGTAGGGGCAGGTCAGCAGTTGGGCGAAGGCATCTGGAGTTCCAGGTGGCAGGTCTGCGCCCCGGGACGGGGGGAGAGAGGCAGGCCAAAAGGTCAGCGAGGCAATGGCAGCTAATGGGCTTACTGCCCGGGCTGGTATGAGAGGAATCGCTGCAATCTGCCGCCCGACGGGGATGGCGCTTCCAACCGGCCACCAACCGCACGGGCCCCGTGTGCGCCCCAGCACCCGCCACGGACCCCGCGCAGAAATGGGCACCCGACCCCACTCCTCGTGTGGCTGAGGAGCTGAGGGATGCTGTTCTCCGTCACCTGCCCATCCGCATCCCGGCTCCGGCTCGGTGTGCTATGTACGCCATTGACCAAATCCTCCTTAGGGACGGTTTTCCAATTATTTATCAAGGAATCGTAGAACCGTGGGCCGGAAGCACCCTATTTTTTACCCCGTATTTTTTTGTGTTAAAACTTGATACTTCCCAAACTCACACCCAGAGTGGCAGCCGTCCTCCCCTTTAAAGTAAGCTCTAAATCAAGCTCTTCAGTTCATCCACAAAATAATACAAATTTGCTGACTAAAACATCACAATACACTAAAATTACAGCCCCAATCTTTGCTCATGAAATTCCATGCCGCTGCAGCTGTTCTTCAATTTTTAAGGTAAACACCCAGGCATGTAGTGCATTTATAATTGCAACAGCTGCAAGAGGTCAGGATACTGGCTAAAAATGAATTACAGCCTCACCGTTTTCTTCTTGCCCATTGGCCTCTGGAGTGCCAAGGCGAGACAATTCCTCGGGGGCTTCGGGGTAAATAATGGCTGTGTCACTGCGCTGCAGGTACTCTGCTATGCTGACTGCATGCCCATCTCCTTCCTCCAGTTTCCTTTTGGCAAAATATTCCTCAAAGTCCGACGTGCAATTTGCATTCTTAACTAAAACGAGAGAAGAGGAAAAGAAGGGGGTTTGAGTACATCCTGCCCGAGAGCACCAGCTGGCGAGCTGAGCTGGCGCGCATGCTGGAGCTGCAAGGCTGGGGCTGGGGCTGGATCCTTGCTCTCATCGGTCTTGCTCCAGCTCCCAGTAAAATTAATGCTGGTTTTCTACCGGCTGGGATGGGAGTAAGGCTGGGTGGTTAAATTATCAGGAACACGGCCTGTATGGGGCAGCAAGAGAAGTTTATGAGGTCTTGGCAATGCAGGTAATACTTCATCTAGGGAACCTCTTGGGGTTCCTGGGGGACCCACAGCTCTCAGCATGAACACAGCATGACTAACAGGGCTGAGCTCAGCTGCCCCCAAATCCTCCCAACCCTAAAGCACAGCCTTGAAACAGCTCCATGCAACGGAGACAGTATTTGCAGGTGGTAAAGACCACAACCACTCATCCTCCGTGAGAGGTCCTGCCTCCACCTACACGCCCCTGGTGAGCACGCCAAGAGAGCAGCTCCTGTGAAAACTCGCAACGTCTTCCTTGTTTTTTTTTTCTCCTTAGAAAATTAGTCTCCGAGCAATTTACAGTGGAAGAATAGGTTGTTTTAAAAAATGTATTGCTTCATAGATTTTCACAAACAGAACCACATGTTTTAGACCAGAACTGAGATACTGAGCCTAAAATCACTTTTACAGTCTGTACAAGAGTTTTCCTTCTTTTCCTCAAATGTAAACCAAATTTTTTATTGTCCGTGCAATGTCCATGAAACATAATATATTCCCAACCAAAAAACATCCGGTTACTAAAAATATGCTTTTATCCTCCATGTATGAACACTGCATACAGGAAAGATCTTAAAAACTCTGTGACACTATAGACAAATATTACTATAATTACACTAGAAAATAAAATAAATGATCATTTTCTTTTTTTTTAATTATTATTTTATTTTATTTATTTATTTTATTAACAAGTCTTGGAAGACAGTTGGTGGCAGGGAATTTAAGATACTTGTTTTTAACTGACCGTAAATGAAAAGAATGGCTTATGATTGATTACATTTTTAATGTATTTCTCCTTAGGTGAAATAAGAAAATGAGGCAAAGCTATAAACTATTCTACAGTTCATGTAAAAGTAAAATATTAAATGTCTTGACTCTGCCCTTGCTTATGCCAGAGAGCAATATAGAGTAAGTTCATGGAAATCAAAGGAGGTTCTATGAAAAAGGAAAGCAGAATCAGGCCCTAGAGAGTTACACTGGTTTGTAACCACTGGAAGTGGGACAACAAACAGCCCCTTAGTGTTTGGAAATGAGTAATGCTTTGCCTCAGTTTCCTACAAAAATGCAAGGTGATAGTTGCTGTCAAAGTGAGATGTGGCCTCTGACTGTGGCAAGAGTGGAAATCTGAAAGAGCCTGATTTGAAGTGCTGATCTTGCTGTCATTGATAAAAGCAGATTATCAGCTGATATTCAGATATTCAGCTATGCAAACCTCATCCCTTTAGCCGATAAGATCAAATCCTCTGGCTGAGACAAATATGCCCTATTTGTCATATGGGCAGAGCAGCTTCTCAAATACTCGGCAGTATTTCAGTGACAGCGACCAAATGGCATAGTTCATGGGACTGCATTTGCGGAAGGAAACTTCTGTTCCTATCGCAGGGGTTTTATAGGGAATCAGTACAACAACCAGTTCTCCTCTCTTGGTCCTTCTGTAGCTCTTGTGATCATTTTGATTAGCATGAGAAATGGTATCTTTTTTTTTTTTTTTTTTTTTTTTTTGCCAAGAAACTTCTAGAGAAGGGGGGTGCATGTACAGCGAACAGGACCTCCCTTGCCTCCATTTTGTTGCTGTGAGAAACATAACAAAATGGTGGTCGCTGAAGTGCACCTCAGGCACAAGAGTGTCAGACTGTGTTTTTAACTTTGATTTTATCAGAAAAAAAAAAAAAAAAAAAGCAGAGGTATTACTCTTTAAGTCAAAACCCCCACTTTTTACTCCCTTACTACACCTAGATCCCTTACTATACCTTACAATTGGTGTAAGACCACCTGGCCTAATGCTACCCCATCTCTGCTCCTTCTCTTGGTTCAGCACTAATCCAAGGAAAACGAGTTTATTTCTTGCCCGGTTCAGGCCATGACCAGCAAATGCCACCTGTGAAGAGTGGAAGAGAGCTGTCCTCCAGAGAAGAGATATGGGAGCAGGAAGGGGAAAGGGTGGGAAGAACTTGCCCTGGTCCCATCCTGCAGGCAGGCTGCATGGTCTTGGAGCTTGTGACAATGTTTACAAGGTAGGAATTCAAGGCCTGAGCTGATATTGGGAACTTCAGCCCTGAACTCGACCCCAACTCAAATCGGAAGGTTCTCCTTTCCCAGTCCCCTAGTCTTTCTGGAGTCTGCTGTGATATTACTGGCCTTGGCTTCCTAATTCTCTGCGTTATTTAGCTCCTATGTCTGCATGCAACCCAGGAGCTAAAACAAATGTTTATGTCTACGTTATAACCCCCCCAAAACATGGGGATTTAGTGGAAAAGTTGACAGATCCTTAACTGAAACAATACAACCAGTGCTGCAGCATTGCAGATTAGCATAAATAGCAAAAGGTGACCATGTGTGTCTGGTGTCTCACAAGCTACGCTGCTGACAATTCAGACATCACTGGAAGCTCACCCAGTGTTACTCAAAAGGCTCATCTGATAACCATTAGGTCTCTCTCTCAAATTCTGGGGGAAAGGCTTACTTCCCCCCAAGCCCTAATTTGTTTTCCATGCATAAAGTCATGTTCCCAGATTCTTCGTGGACTGACACTGCACACACATTGCACATCCCCTCCTGTGAGTCAAGAATTTCAGCAAGATCTGCACTGGGTGACCTCACCCAATAAGTCTTTTTTTAATTAATTATTGGAGCCTGGAGAGCAGAACTGTTTTCAGCTCCAGAGGCTGATGTGGCCATGTCACATAAAAATAAAACACATTAAGGAAAGCTATCTTTGGAGGTATTTAGGACCTTTCAAGATAAAGTAAGAGAGAGGTTCAAGGAGCTTGGGAGACCAGTTATTTTGTGTGGGAACTCGTCCTGCGAGATGGTGATAGCTGCCCTTAATCGCAAACAAAGCTAATAAAACCACAGCCTTCATTAGCCAGGAAGTGAGAGGCCCCCATTGGTACACACAGATTACAGTCTGAAAACGGCCTGTCCTCCAACCTGCCAAGTTTTACTTCTGTTTTCCTCCCCCCAAGGGTTTTTCTTCCCTTCTTTAAATTATATTAAGAAATCTTTATTCAAAGCTTGTCAGATGTTAGTAATCGAAACTGGGAATTTCTTTGTCTTTGTTTACAGTGAATTTGTCAATCTATTTTCTGCAAACATCCCAGCTGCAATAACCACAACAGGTACAGTAAAATAAGCCATAGGAATTTATCCATCCACATTTTAAAAATGGCTTAGACCAAACATCATTTTGTCAAGTAATCATTTCAGAAATCCCCAGAAATATTTACAAATTAATTCAGCAGGACCAAGACTAGCATTTTCACTCTAATGGTCACTTTTGCTTTTTCACTGTAAAGCCTCTGCAGCTCATTATAAAAATGCAGCTGATTAATGTATGGATAACAAGATTTCTTTTTTAAGTACCTCTAGGAAGTGGCCATCCTGACAATAGCAGAATAATTTAATAATGGAGGCTTTTATTTTAGCTTTTTTTTCCTCTCTGTTAATGACATTCTGCAATGAATTTGATACTAAAAATACACTACAGTTGTTGCATGCACCTTCAGCAACTTTGTGGTTGGATGTCTGTGAATGAGACTGAAATTTTATTCTCTATTTCTGTGTTCAACCCAGGTTGTGAAGCACCACGAGATAATGTGCTCCAGTGTTAGTGTTCCAGTTTCAGGAGGGAGAAGGCCGTTGTATTAAACAAGAGTGACCACCCTAGACCATCCAGGAGGGCTTGTGTTAATCTGAAGGAAGCCCCAAATGGCTTTCCTGGACACCAGGACGTCCTGGACATCAGAACCTCAAATAATTTATTAAACATGTGTGTCTAATCCCCTTAGTTCCTGCAGGGAAAAATTGGGGACAGGCACTCACGACAGGCCCAGAGCCCGTGGTGAGGCTGAAGAAGAAAACTTTGAGCATTTCCCAGACTAGTCAGGAAGGATTTCCAACAGCTCTTCCCTTCCCTCCTCCAGTGTTGGCTGGGGCACCTCCCCAGGAAGTCTGGGGAGTTTTACCCCATTGCATGCTCTGCAGGAAGGATGCTGAAGCTCCTAACAGTCACCTGGCATCTCTCGCTCAAAGTGAAAAGACTGGCAAAGATACTTGGTTTTTCAGATGATGTAGTATGACTAAACAATCAGGCATCACTCTGAAGAAACTCTGGAGACTGCAGACGTTACAGAAATATGTCCAACCCAAGATACCCCGACGCCTCTCTCCACTAAAATAGGTGTCTCTGAATGCGTCTGTGATAAAAGATTTGAATTGAGCACTAGCAGAGCATTAGACAACTCTTTATGGTTATTTGAGCAAGCTGCTCATTGCAGCAATCAGCAATTTGAGTAAAGAGAAGTCTGGGACTTTTGCAGAGGACATTTGGGGTAGGTCTGCTTCTGCTGGATGCAACGTCCAGAGGAACTTTTACGTATTAAATGCAGAGCACCTAGAGTGCTCCCAGAAACACGAGTTTGCAGTGCACCAAGCCAGGTAGGGGGAACCCTTCTCCTTCCCCCCAGAAGTTTTGTTTCAGACGAGGCAGGACAACCCTTGGCCCTGGACCTGATGAAGGGCTGTGCAGCAGGGCTGTGGCCCTGGCCGGATGCCGTGAGGCCAAAGTCGAACATGCAGAAGAGACCATCAGATACTGGAAGGGAAGGGGCTAAGAGGACACAAAGTTTTCCCCCTTGAGCAGACCACATCGCAAGTATGAAAGAGTCAAGGCCTGTTATGGTAAGGAAAATATGTGCAAAGGAAGTCACACGGCCTGATAGGGGACCTCAGAGGCTCTGGTAATGGTAATTCAGATAACCATCAAGTCTTATTTCTGAACCAGACATCTCTTAAAGTCCTGTTTCTCCAAGTGCTAAGAACAATTTGTCACTTTATTAACATCCCTTGGAAAAAAATACCTATTAAAATATGTGTGTATCCAGTTCTGTTCGACAACATCGTTAAGTATGTATGCATTGATAAGCTGTGCCTCGGTGCCACTCTCCTTTCATGCATAATAAGTCTAATGGATGAAAAAACAGCGACATGGTTTTACTTTCCTATTATTTTCCCCCTCAAGAATTATAAAGTAAATTTCTCATGTTACTTAATAAGAACATTGGGGTTTTATGTGGGTGTTAGCAACATTAGGAAAGTGTGAGTAATAAAATCCTTGCAATACTTAGGTACCACATTTTACAGTAATATTTCTAGAGGACATTACCTATGAACTGAACCTCATAATGGAATGAATAGAAATGGACTTATACTAGAAAACACTCTACTTTTAACCTTGTAGACCAGGCCTATCTGCAACATCTTAAACTGCAACTCAGACGAAATGCAAAAGAAACGTTGGGTGATGTATGGAATTCAGCCATGCTGAGGATAGAGGAGGGCCTTGTGGCCTTAGGAAAAAACATGGTAAACCCCTGAATTCATTTGGATTAAAAAATAGTAACAGAAACCTTTTGCTGTTTTGCTCAGCTACAGAAAAAAAAGAGATGGCTCAGAGATGATGCCTGCTAAATATCTCTGTCCCCTTTCTTGTTCCACAAAATGTATTGATTTCTAAGAAGAGGGGAAAGAAAGAGATGTGGAAAGTGGAAAAAAAAAAAAAGAAAGAAAAAAAGAAAAACAGATTAGCCAGAAACATAATAATCTCATAAATATGCATTTAAATAGTGTGTGTCTGTGTATCTATGTAAGGGGTTTATGCGTGTCTTTCTGAAAAGATGTTTCCGTCTCTGAAGTAGCTTACTCTGTGCACCATGCGAATCTGGGGTTGCCAGGAAGAGTGCACCCCATCCTCATTATCAAGCTCTTTGTACAGTCTCTCTCATTAAAAGACTCCTGTATCCTGGTCCAGCTACTTTAAACTATACTGTATTTGCCCGCGCTGGGAAAACATCTCCTCATGCTGCTGCAAACTATTAGCTTACAAGGATGCAGTTAAAACGTGTTATGGGCTGAAATGTTGCAGGGCATGGGAGGGGTAGCAAGGGCTCTCACCGAGCCAGTGTTTCACTCTACTGTTGAGATCAAATTGCAAAAAAATAAATTGAAAGTAAGAGAAGTATGTAAACGTTTCCCAGTTGTTAAACTGCAAACAAGAATAATTGTTTTGTCACTTCTTCTCTTCATGCACAGCTAATTCTAAATGATACAGAATAAAAGTGACGTTCAGATAACCCAACACCTTACCTGTACCATTGTTTCCAGTGGTCTGAATTGCGGCTTCAGGCCCCATAGTGTCATAATCTTCCTTCATTTCTTCTGTGAAATAAGCATGCACACTTTTAGCATTTGCACATTCTGGAACTGCTCACAAAGCTAGCAAGCACATTGCAGGAACGGGGAAGATTTGTCTGAAGGAAGCAGAGAAAAGGGCTGTTGTGGCCCTCTATACAATGGCTTTGTTCTGGCAACTGAATGCATTCAGCAGTGCTGGACGGACAAGAACTTATTTACTTTAAACATTACAGCAAGTGGTGGAAAACAGAACTATTTGTTCGGAGTAAATGAAGGGCTTTTCCCAATATCAAATCGAATAAGCACCCCGGTGATAAAAAAGGGATTTTTTTCATATTTAAAAGAAATAATCAGTTAACAGACACTGAAAGATCTGTACCTGGAAGAAACAGCAAATACAAAAGGAAGACAGAAGATCTTATATCTCTCTTTCTATCTATCGCCACACAGATCTTTTGAGTTGTCATCGTCATTTTAACCTCATTCGACGTGAAGCATTTATTAATATCAAGTGGCACAGAAATGTAACAAATTTTCAACTGTGGGCAGCTCCTGTCTGCCCATACAATTTGTTTGCATCCTCTGTGCACTCTCTGTGCACTGACAAAGTCTGCCTTTATGGCCATAAATTGGGTTAATTCACATGCAAATGAGCACGATATGTGTAGAATTATTTGCTACATATTTATCATGGATCAGTTTAGTTTCTGTGAAACTGAGGGGTTCAGAGTATGTTTAAAATAGCAGTTATAAGAGGCTGGATGCAGCTCCGTCACTGCTTATTTTCATAGATGTTTCAGCCTGCCTTGAAGTGCCTGTCAAACTTGGTTTCTTGCTGCTAATTTGTTAGTTCATGTGCAACAGGTATTCACACATACAGCTCGGTCAAGATTTAACCTTCCAAACGATTTTCACAGGCAGAAATAAATATACAGAACTTTCCTTTCTCGCCTTTTCAACTTCTCCCAAATGCCATCCTTTCGCTATTTGAAGACATGCACAAACTTTTTTTTTTTTTTTTTAAGTGAAAGCATTGAGTATTTGAGATTTAAGTGAAGAATCTGCTGTTGTCTTCCATTTAGCTGTGCTTGTAAGAAATAAAATGCCAAAAGGCCCCCAGAAATGGTTCAACAATGACAAAAAAAAAAAAAAAGAAAAAAGAGAGAGAATTTCCCAGAAATGAACACAAATCGATGATGATTCAGGAAGATGGATGCTGGTTAGCCAATCAAGTGATAGACCAGCAAGAAGATCAAAGCATGCTATTAAAATCTTATTGATACGCAAAGCACTAAAATTCTTATTACTCATTTTTGTGATAAAGATTTTGATGAGGACAGAAACTGGCCCAGTATTAATCCATTTCCATGACAATGATTTGACTAAAGATAGGCGAATAATATAAACAGAGCACATTCTCAGTTCATTCCTAAATTTGTAATCTTGTAGTATTCTTCAGATGTCACATTCTACAAGTAATTAGTTGGTAGAATAACAGGTTCTAATTGTATCATTCTAATCAAAACTAAAGCACAGAATGACTTAATTCAGAGCTTTACAACTGGCGTACAATACTGTGGTATAAATATACATGTTTATGGCTTTGAAGCTTAAAAAAAAAATTTAATGAAAGCTCTTAAGTTAAAATATGCAGGTACAAACAGATGCTAAATTTGTACAAAAGCATAGAATATGCAGACCAGATGAAAAATATTTGTTTAAACTGTACAGCAGACAAGCCAGCCTTGATTCTTTTCCCAGATCTGGCATTCTGCCTCTCTACGGATCATTTTCACAGGGATATCTTGCGTCCAAAACATTTAGGAGTTCAATATGTATTAATAAAATGTTGTCAATTATGATAATTGATCTGCTGGGCTCGTCTTGCATCTGATATTTTTATTGCAGCCTACCAGAAATTTTAATCAAGGTACAGTATTTCTGAGAAGTTCGGTGTTAGATATAAATATAGTTATTGTGATTTTCTTCCTTGATCATCTCATGTGATTTCTGGTAGTAAGGAGTCACAAGTATCAGAAGTTTTCCATCTGAGGGCACGTCAACCCAGTCAGCAAGGGGAAAACAGTTAACAGCCTTTTTTTTTTTTTTTTTTTTTTTGCATAATAGTGGTAATGTTCAAGATTTCTGCTGCACTTCCTTCCTCATTGTCATTCTCTTCTCTGGTAAAGAGAAGTTACAGTGTCTAGTTGCTTCCCAAAAATTATTAAATGCTCACCAAGGCTCTGTGCTGCTTCTCACTTTGTGCAGGTCACAGGAGTACACTCTGTAATTTTTCATGTGCATTTTTATTCTCATTTAGCTGACGGTTGCACAATCTCGCCTTTAGCATTGCGACACTCGGTTAACATGACTTTTCTTTACCTAAACCTGCCCTCTTCCTAAAATCTGTGACCCCGCATTACACTTTCTGTATCTTAAAAATATTCAAAGCCTTTTCTTCCTCTCGCCCTCAGCATTCACATGGTAAATTACAAAGTACAAATCTCCGGACCTGCTTGTGAGCTTGTAAGTGGAGAGCAAAACCAACGTGCACGCAGGCAGGACAGTCCCCTGCGCGTGCAGATGCAGCAGAGGATCTCCAAACATGCACTTAGCATTTATTTAATTTGAATGGATCGTAAGTGGGGGCTTTGCTGGTTTATTTTTTGGAGAGCACCTAACTATTCAGAGCACATCTGACCAAATGTAATGTGTCTGTCTAAAACCACATACTGTATTTATTTTGAAAACACTTGTAAAAGTTTGCATTTTCCAGCCACCCTTGGGATAAAGGTTTGTAAAAATAAAGAGCACTTTCTTCCTTCGGATGAAGAATCCTTGAATAAGCAGAAAGAGGCCAAGATGCAGGTGATTTATTTAAGTCTGTGTCAATGATAATGATGTCATGGTTTCCAGCACACTGTGTCCACCCCATTGTGGGACGAAAGAATGTCAAGGACAATTCCAAACACAAAACTTTGATTGTGCTGAAACCGGAAAGGCACAGTAAGAACTCCACTGCGCTCTTCAGTTCAAAACCTGCATCCTGCAGACAAACTACAGAAAGCATGGGAGAAAGAGCAAAGGAGAGGGGGCTTATCTCAGAGTAAAGCTATGTGCTGAGGTACTCGGGTAGACAGTCAGGCACCAGGGATAAAACACCACTGAATAAAACAGCACCAGAATTAGAATTATTGTCTATATTGTGTGTTTTGAACAATAAATAAGAAAAATATTTTATCAGAAGAAAAATGTGTTATCTAAGAGTCAGGATAAACAATGAGTAGCTTTTTAAGACCAATCTCTTTTCATTAGACATCAAGGCACCACATCAGAGCACTTTTAGAACAATAAAAAAAAAAACACACAATAAATCACGACCAATCATTAGAACTAGACAGGTAATAGCAGAGCAACTTTCTGGGACTCTCTAACTAGAATGGCTAAATAGGATTAGGGATTTACATTTTATTTAATTACTGTAAGAGTAGAACGCTGTTTTATTTACCATAAAGGTAAGGGCAGAAGAACAGCCTGTTCATTTGTGCCGCAGGCCTCATTAACTACAGGTGATCAAAAGACTCAGCAAAGCAATCTCATGGATTATTATATTTAAAACACTGAGAATTATGTTCCATGCCCAGTGCAGTATCCTACTGCCAGTACAAAATGTAAAGCCTGAACTCCAGTGGTTTTGATCATTTTTAACTATTGATCCTAATTTTAAAAAGCAAACTTTTTAGAAGTTTGGAGTCGTACATTTGTTATATCATTATTAATTATTCCTTTAAGGGTGGAAATTCTAGTAATTGGTCCTTACCCTTGATTTCTAGATATTAAAATTTAAAGCATCAGAACATTCATTCTTATAGCCCTGCATATCTAGTTCATTAACAAATATGAATAGCTAACACCAGCTCATTTAAATAGTATGTCTTACATGAGTTCTCGCTACACTCTGTTTCTGTCACACTGCTCCCAAGAATCATTGGCTCTTATTATACATGTAAATGGCTATCATAAAAATAAAAATTTCATTTAAGATTGTTAATGACTTCTGCAGCAGTCAGACTTCCTTTAATGATCATCCTCTGCCCCTAATTAAACGTATTTATCTTTCAAGCATCTTTGGCTGAGTTCTCCCTCATAGTTGAAAATCTAAAACCTTAAGTCTTAATGGATATAGCAATAAATGTTTATGTATGGAATCACAAGGATTATAGAAACCCTAACCAAAAAAAAAAATTATATATATATACACACACACACACATATATATGAAGCTCTGAGAGCACAAACTTATGTTTTGCAGGAAAACTGGGGGAAAAAAAGGGGGCTTTGTTATAGTCAGGGTAGCATGCTGCATCTTCTTTCAAAGCAATGTCTTTTTTAGCAATGGTGGCATTGTATTTTTTATACATGAATATATATAAAACACTATTATCTGAAATGGTAATGTTGAGTAAAGATAAAATCACTTCCTGCTTCTTTTCCCTTATTTCGCTCATCTCTTTTCAAGCCAGCATTATTTGCTTTGATGCTTAGAGACTAAGGGGCAGTTTTAAGAATGATGCTACCAGTACTTTGAAATAGGCGAGGGAGAAAAATGCATCCCTGCAAAACTCTGCGGACAACCCGCTACAGTTCGGACCAGCTCTTTGAGCTGAAGTAAATCAACGCCGCTCCAATGGCTGCAGCTGTACTACTCCTATTTCCATACACTGAATATTTGACCCATTATCTTTCCAAACTAGTGGGCAGATAAACTTTGTGGAAAGAATGCAAATTCTCTTTCTTGGTAGCATTTTCACACTTTAGTGCTCCTCTGTCGTATGTAGATTTTTAGATCAGGGATTTCCATTTACACAATGTTGAACACAAAGTTTCAGTTCTAACATAATTTCCCTTGTTTTTATTATAGTTGGCCTGCACTCATCCTTCCTTCCCTGGAGAATCCCACTAAACAGTGGGAATCATTATCAAGTACTTAACTGTTAAATAATAAGAAAGCTACCTGACCAGGTAGAAGTGTGAAATCACATTCACACTTAACAAAAGGAAATGATTAGACAGTTGAATTACAATAAGAGGTGTCAGACACTGAAACTGAACTGAACTCATAAATAGCTCTTGAGGATGGAGCAGTACCGGGCTGCTATAGCAAGCCTGTTATGTATCTCATATACATACAGAATATATTCGGTTTCCTCGTTATGTGGCATTAAAAATACATTGTTTTAATCATACTTGACCCTGCTCGCATTTGAAGGGCGACACCAAAGTTAAATGTTATACATTTAAGCAGAGCTATTAAGCGGCTCACTCCAGGCAGGGATGGGATCCCTGGGACAGACCAGGTCTGCAGGGAAAAAGCAGCGGGGTCGTGGTGGCATCCCAAGCGATGTGCCACCACCACCTGTATTGCAATCTGCGAGAGGCAAGCCCGACCAGGGTAGGAAGTATATTTTACTCATCCGTTTTCTTCACCACAAGCCTATTTTAGTGAAAACAGGAAGGACAGGTGAAGTATTGCAGGAATTGAAACTCCCGCCCTACCTGGACCATCTACAGAGGCTTGCAGGATCTCGTTGTTGTGCCAGGTGTGATCTACTCCACTTTCCCTCATTTCATCTTCCTCTTCCTCTCTGGGCAACGCTGCTTGGCTCACATGTGGGGAAGACTCATGGTTGGGCACGCTGGCTGGGCTGGTTTCCTGGTCCAGCGTGTTGATAGCACTCTCGTCTTCAGCAATGTGTAGCTTGTCCTCCTCATCTGTTTCTGAACCCGTTTCCACTACATTTTCATAGTTCACTACTGTGGAAAAAAAGCAGAGAACACAAACCATTAAGAGAAATCCCCTTTACTAACCAGGTCCTTGCATGCAAACTAATTGATAATTTAATTAGCTAGCAATGTCAACAAAACTTGGTATTAAGATTTCTCACATTTTAAAACTTCT
>NC_066367.1:36538981-36548981 GCF_013377495.2 Cygnus atratus
CAATAGTTTCTTTAAATGTGGGTCACCGGGCAGAGCACTCTTAATGTATTGCAAACTGATTACTATTTTCGCACTTATGATGCATAAAGTTTTACTCAGTGTCGAGAAATGAAAGCCCTCCTACACAACGCATCCTTAACTTCAGACTGTGTTCTTTCCACTAGGTCAAGCAGGCAACTGCACTGGAGCTACAGAGATGGCACCAAAAAAAAGAAGAAAAAAAAAAAAAAGAGATTTGCGCAAAGAAGAGCCCAAAGAAGCCCTCCCTGCAATGCAATAAATGGGAAGGAAGACACACTGTTAGCTGGCTCAAAACAGACACCAATTTTAAATCTGTCTTAAAGGTATCTCGAAAGGCCAACTGAAGAGCAGCAATAAATGTTCAGACCAGCATTGGTACCCACGGTTCTAGCAGTAATCTTCACAGGAATTAATTGCAGTTCCGTGTTACCAGTTGCATTGGCAAAGTGTGCTATAATTACACGCAGGTACCGCACCGATTGCAGTGACATTTGCCATTGAGTGCCATGTTTACATGGGAAGGGATGGATAGGATCAAACCGCAAGCAAAGGAGGAGTAACTGAATCATTGGCATTGCATTCCATTTTGTGCTGAATCATAGTCAAGTTTCGTTTTCTGTAAGGGGGTTACCAGAGAGTACACAGCTCATGCCTCTGCCTCCAGAACAACTGGCAGCAATGCAATATACCTGAGCATGAATCTCCAAAATCCCAGACCTAAAAGGCTCTGACTTTATCTCCAACAAGCATTAGCTTCAGTTCATATTGTTATATTCTAGCAAAACTTCTCTATGCCTTTTTAAAATAAATGATACATCAAGTAGTATCATCAGAGGGATTAATTCTATAGTCAGATTTAGGCAAACAAGATGTTCTTTTTGCTGTCTGTGGAAAGAATTCATTCCCTTCTTCTATGTACTTTTTTGAACAATGCAGTGGCAGAACTACATGCGACATTTTCTGCCCATAATGGTACCTGCTGAAAAAATCCACTATTAAAAATGGCCCACGCTAACATTTAAATGTTGATAATAATTAGCCTGACATTTGAAATACAGTGGTTGCAGTGTTGTTTTGAAGATGCTCTGCTGAACATTACCTAACTAGCCCCTTTTCATACGTACGTGCTTTCTGTACATTATTCTGTCAGTTACTGAACAAATAAGACATCAGTTGCTAATGTATTAACATGCAAAAACTACGCTTAAGGGCCAAACACTGCCCCCAATCCACAATGTAACTCCCATTGATGTCAAGTACTGTTAAGGTTGTGACAACCAGTAAAAGAAGGGAACTGAAAAGTGGGGGATCAATTTTCTCCCTGATCTGCAAGGAATTTATGCAAACAGCTCCCTGCTGAAGGAGGGATGGGAAACGCAGCCTGCATGGTGCCCCAGGACGGGGATGGCTGCCTTCCTTCTCCTCTGGCCAAGGCATCTGGCTTAACCTTTTGAGAAATGCCTGGCCATTTTAGGTGTGCTGGATGGTCAGGTTGCTGGTCAAATCACTCCTTGGTATTTCGATAAAACGAAAGCAAGTTGTTGCTCAACGGTGGCAACTAATTCGCCAAGCAAGCTGAAAATGAAAGCGCCCACGTAAGTACAAATTGCGTGGTTCTCCTCAATGGGTGATGAAAACTGTTTCATCCCCACCTAAGGAATCGCACACTCGGTATGAGTGCACCCGTAACATGCAGAAAGCTACATCTACATGCAGAAAGCCCAGGTTAGGAACAGACGGTGGGATGACCAGGGGACAAACCACAGGAGAAGCCTCAGAAGCATCCTGCGGCCTGGCCACAGCTGGGAGCATGAAAGAAGAAACTGGTCTCTTCCAAAAGGTTCTTGGACACTCCCAAGATATGCCCAAGAATTTGGGCTTGGTACATGCAAATTTAGAGGAAAAAGCCTCACATATGTGCCAATTCTGCATGTAGACATGAGAGCACTTCTTTTTGGTTTGTTTTCTTCCTCTGTAGATAGCAGAATTCTGCAATGCTCACAACGCTGTGCAGCACATTAACTATAAATGATATTATCTAAGAATGAAGTAATAGCATTACCCTTGCATTTCCTTGCTGTTGTCATCTACAGTTGCCAAATAGAAAAAGGCCTTACCTGCTTTTTGTGTGCGTGTGTGTGTATGTGTGTGGTTTTTATCTCCTCTGTTCTACTGCTAATGAGTGCCTCTCCTCCTGAGAGAAACGAGGACGATACAAGCGATACAACAGGAAGTTTAGGGTACACCCACTCTTTTCCCACCAGAATAAATACTGTTCTCAGGGAAGGTACATTGATAATGAAAATACATTTAATTTTAGAAATTTCTCTGGCAACCATAGTTGGTATGGGAAGGGTGATTCTGACAGGATGCACCATCAACATGTAAACTCCACAAATAGGGAGACGTGGGATTTGAGAGATAACATTTTGTCAAAACACAGGACCTCAATTGTCTGTAAGATGTGATATTAGAAAGGATCAAAAATAAAGGAATCTGCAAAGTAGACTGCTGCTAAGGGCTGCTTAATCCTGAAGCCTCAAAGCTGGTGCTCAGGCCTGCATCTCACCCTGGTAGGTCGCCTGTAAACATGTGTTTTAGACTATGCATTTGGTTAAAATAATCAAACCGCTACAGACTTCAACAAGCCAATGCAATACTGCTTTGAGCCCCAATAACAAGGAGCTCTCCTGTGTCATGTAGGCAAATTGCAGTTTCATATTTTTGGCTCTCCTAGGGTCTTGAGACCATTATTCAAGTTGCACTGTCAGGTGAGATACATACACGGCACACTGGTGAGGCTCTTGGTTCTCTTTCTTTAGGAAGTGCTCGTTCCCTTGTTCCCTCTAACACCAAAGGGATTCATCGAGGGTTACATATCTTGATTTGGAGACGTTTATTTTGGCAGCTGTGTGGTTAACTAGTCTTTATTATTTTATGGTGGTCTCTGCACTGAAGTGATAGGCCAGTTACGGGATGATGATGACCAGGAGGGGATTTGTCTTCTCTTGAGGCTGTTGATTAAATCACAGACAGTAGATTCCCAGGCTGGAAGATCTCTGCTGAATACTTGCTTTTAAATGGTTATACAGCATTAAGAGCACAGCTGAATGCTTTTAGAAATATAAATAATTAATTGTTTATTTATCCTTCCAGGTAGCCTTTTCTCCTGGTACAAAATAGAGCCTGTTCACATGAGAAACAAAAGCATAGCCTGGAGGAAGACCATAAACCTTCAGTTTTCCTTGAAATGAGTACGGAACTGGTATGACTGATATTCATAATATTAAAAAAAATATATTTTTTTTGTTGCTTAACAGTTCCTTGAACAGATTTTGATGACTTTTAAGTATTTAGGGACACATCTTGTGAGTAAGTCTTAAGAAATTACAACTACACTATCTTACCAGGAATCAAATGGCAGAAGAAAATTCCCTCCATAATAATGCAGCTTAATGTGGTCATGCTTCTATTTCCCTGCCCTAAATCTGTTCTTCTCTCTCTTTAAATGTAGAGGAGAATACGGGACTATTCTGCAAGTTATCCTACCAATACAGTTTAAAAATAAAAGAATAGCCTAATGTTTTTGAGGACTGAAGAGACAAGTGAACAAGAAAAACTCTAGTTCTGAGCTCTAGTGAGGGATTCTCCTATGTTTGATGTCATTTATTTGAAACTGACTCCCGTGCCTGATGAATAGGCACAAAATGATCTTCTTTTACTTTCCAAAACTCATGTTTATTCCCACATTCAAATTTTGTGGAATTAGAAAGCAAAATGGATCTCACTGCAGAGTCCCTACTTTACATTTATTTGAGGTTTATATCAAAGAACTCATGGGTACTCTCATACTTACATTTTGACTAAATTACCCTCCTTTTACTTTCATAGTAATTTTAAACCTTTTCATTAATTTCAGTAAAAATGCTCCGGATAACTACAGAATTTGGTCCACTTTTTCATCAACCAACTGAAAAACCTGGCGATGGATAGCACAGGAGGATGCAAGATTTACTGTGGAGGGACGGAGCCAGCCCTGTGTTCTGATTAGCAGTTTGGAAGCCATTGTTCTGTCCGGAAAACACATGTCATCCGCAGAACCACCCAAGCTGTCTGTTGGCATCTGCCAACGTATCCTCCATCACCTCGCTCTTACTTCTCACTCTCATCCTTACACCTCATTTCCCCATATTTCTGAAGCCCCCACAAGAGCTCTAATGCACTTAGAAGCTACCTCTTGTAAAAACTGATGACCCCTTCAGAAATCCGCATCGGCAACTATAGTGTCTTCAGTCTCGAGCTGACCGACTCAAAATAACAGAAAATAGAACATCTCTCTGAGTCCTCTGGTGTGTCAGATTTGTACTGTGTTTCTCTCTGCAGACAGAAATTCATAAGAGCCCAGAGGCTTCATATTTTTTAAATTGTCACACTAAGCCTTGAGTGCTTCCATGAAAGAAGCAGTAGAAAGGGATGCCTGAAGGTAGGCTGGGAAGAATCCAAAATGATGTCAGGTTTCCTTCTACCTTCCCATCAATAGGGTCTTTGAAGAAGAAGCCTCTTCAGAAAAGAAAAAATAACGTTCTCTTTAGTTAAAAAGGCTACCATGGTTTCAGACTGACAGATACGTTAGCTTTATTACCTTAAAATCTATACAGCCTCGTGGTTTGCAGTGGATGGCTTTGCCTCCACCAGTTTTGATGATGTCCTTGAAAGAGAAATATAGATGCATAGCTTCATTTGGTGTTGACTTTGGAGGTGAGTATTTTATCCCCTTTCCTTTGCCTCGCTGTTTGCAAACAGTGGTGATAACTCTGGTGCAGTATGCCTAAGAATTGCAGCGGGGGGAAGAAATCAAAGCTTTCACCGGACTAGGAGAGTCCCAAGCCTGATAGTACTCCTTCCTCACTGCAGACTGATGATGAGGGGAAAGGAGATGAAAGAGGAGCTGGAACTGCATATCTGTGTCTATTATCTTCTGTCCCAAAGATGCATTTTTATTTTCATCATTGCTTTTACATTTTATATGGAAAAAAAAAAAAAAAAGAAGATTCTTAACTAAAGGAAAATGTGTTCTGAGGCCTACACATTTTTGTTTATAACTTTATAGTGAATACAGCCTTTTGCATTCTTGAAAAGGCCTGAGAAAAGTGGTAGTCTTGTTCTAGAGTAACTTTCCCAGCAAAGGATAATTTCTGTTCAAATGTATGGGCACGGCAGTTTCTGGAAAATAGTAAATTGCCATTTACCCTCCTTATTTGTCTGTCAGCCTGTTGGGAACTTGCTCTTTTGCTGTGAAGTTTCTGAAATACAGTTTGTACAATGCTGTCACACTCAGGCAGAGCTACAACAGCTGTAGTTGACCGTATCTCAGGAACCAAGCTCTTCTACCATCTCCTTGGAAGAGCTTAAGTTTATAAATGCCGGCAGAATTATCTTCTTCAGGTTGGGGACTCTGATGGGTAGCAGAAGCTTTCAGGTTCCCATCATTATGCAGGAGGTGGCAGTACATGGGAGGGCAGCCTCCAGGTAGTGCCCTTCATAGGTAAAAATAAAATTCTCCTAATATTATTCAGCTAGGATGTATTTTGTAGAAAAATAAATAGAAGTTAAAAAAAAAAAAAAAAGTCAGCCCTTCCATCCACTGAGTAAATCTAGATCAGGAAAACAATACTTTTTTTTTTTTTTTTTTTTTTTGGTCAAGAAATACTGGGATGGTGGCTGAGTGGCTGTGGATGAGTGGTTTATATGGTCTTGTCAAATGAGTCAACTTGTCCTTCGTTCTCAAACAAGAGGAAGTCAAATCCACTGCTTACACAATGGCAGAAGCAGTTGCAGCATGTCTAATATGTGATAGGCAGGCGGGCAGAAAGATAGAATTACCCACATAGCGTAGGTTGAAGATTTTATTATTTAAAAAAAAAAAAATCCCAAGAAATGTTTCCTGAAATCACTTGAGACTGTCAAATTGAGACTTATTCTGCACAGCTATCACCATGTGTTATGTAAATCTGTGTTTACAGACATCATTCAAACCATGGGCCATTGAGTCCATAGGTCTTAACAGCCACACAACTGCCAGGAAGAGTTATAAAATATCACATAGCCACTTCTTACACAAAAGTCACATTTTGGTTACCTAAAGAGAATGCAAAAACCCTTTGTAAATGGACCCAAACAGCACTAGGGACAAGCATCATTCGATCTATGGGGTGACCCCTTATTACTGCAAAACTTCAGCTGCAGCAGCATTTGTAATTTCCCTGGGTGGGAAGTACTTACTAGAAACAAGTCCCGCAGCACCCGATCTGTTCCTAACAAAACAAATGACTAGCACGTTCTCGATTCCTCTCACCTCAAGTTTCAGACTGGAGCGCTTGGGAACTCAACCAAAACCTGGGAGGGGAGGTTGAGGGCCTGAAGATTGACCCGGCTGGTGGTCTCTAACATTTTAGGTTAGGGTAGAGTAAATAAAGGCAAAAGTATGTTTAAAAACTTTTGTGCTTTTCTGGAGGCACCACTGTAATCTTGGGAGGAGAAAAAAAGAATCTTGGGACAACTTCTTCCTTCTGCATTGCAATATCGATTGCTTCTTCTGTGGCACTTTGATACAATCTCCTTCATTTCAGTGGAGCCAGGATCTGCTCCTGCACAGCTCTCTGCCAGACCTTAAATTGCCCAGAATCATTTACTCCCAGATTGTAATACCTTACAGTAACTTTATACCCACCCTGTAACTATATAGTGGAAAAGCAAAAAGGAAAATCAGGGATTTCTTCCCCTCTAGTACAATCATAACAGTGCTGATTACCTTATTTAACCCATTGAAAAAAAAAAAAAAAGGGATGGGGGTGGAGAGAGAAGCATTATACTGATGCTTCAGAGAGAAAAAAATACCTAAACACATTTCTGTCATTCATTGAGTCATTTAGACTAGTGCCTTCTCTTCTTTAGAAAATTACTCAGGTCCTCTTGCTTTCTACATCTACAGTATTGCACTTCTAAGGAAATAATACCTTGATAATCTGCACTTCAAAACCCAAGTCAATAATTGCCTTTGATGATGGAATGAAGAAGAAAAAAAAAAAAAAAGAAAGAAAGAAAAAAGGAATCTGCAAGACTGCAGCAAAGGAATGCTGGAGAAAAGATGCTAAAACTATTGCTGCACTCCTGTGTTTCGACGTAATTTACAATCTATTTGCCAACAGTTCTGCAATGATTAGTAAAATATGTCAAGAAGCTAAACAATATAAGCATCACACTGAAAGAAATTTAGCAAGACCCCCTCTAATTATTATTGCGCATGACAATTCAACAAAATATTTAAAATCAAGGAGAAGAAAGGAAATATTAAGAGTCTTTTCAGAAAAATGCACATATTATCATGCCTGAAGGATATTCAGGAGGAATGTGAAAATAACTGTAATTTATTTAAGACCTGGAAGTATGAAATAATAAGCTACTGAACGATCAGAATTGTTTTGGTGGTGTTATCTGACAAGAGGGCAGACCTTGTCTAGCTTTAAGTTTTATAGTAATAAGACCTTGGAAACAAAACCTTGAATAAACAGAACATAAAGAAAAGGGAAATGTGTCCTTGCATAAATAGATATTGTGTCTATCACCTTCTTCCAAAAAGGTTGCTCAACTTTATAACCATGCAGTAGGTATAAAGGCAATAAACGCTGGAGTGCATTCAAATGTTCAGAAATCACAGACCGGTCATTTTGTAACTTCAAATGAGTAATACCATCATATAAAAAAAGGCAACCTTATAATGACTCTCTATATCTATTAAGAAGTTCTGTATCTGCTGGCATTTTATCCTCCCCCGCCCCAAAGATTAATAGCTACACATCTGACTCATTTTTCATATTGCGTTTACCCCACAATTTAGAGCCTAAACCACCCAGTATTTCAGCTCAGGAGCAGTGAGCGTTAAAAGTTCAGAGAGAAAACTCTTAGCTGTTAACCCTACCTTCTGCCGTGGCCACATCTTGCCTCCCCAAAAAACACTTGTCTGGAAGGAAACCTCCAAACCTCCATGCAAAAGCGCTGCGCACCTCTATCTTCTCCATCAAAATCACCACCACCACCACAGAACTGCTCTGGAAATCTCTGCCTGCCCGTTTGGCAGGCCTAGCTGCTGCTGTTGTCCTTGTTGTTGTTTTTCTCTCTTTCTAGTTTCCTGGTGTCAACAGGAAATCTTGTGCCTAACAGGCTGAGCTCAGGTACCGGCCGCTTCCCAGCCCATCCGCAGCCAGGCAGGGGGAGAAGGGCTGGGCGCAGGGGATAACAAGGGAGCATCACCTGCACAGCTCCCCGGGGACCAGGAGCTGCGGGGGGGAGGAGGTGGAACCCATTAAGGTGGAAATGAGGAGCCTCCAGCTTTCCCGGAGGTGATGCTTCCCAATGGGGAGAGGTTTGGGAGCGTGTTTCGGGAGCTGCCGCCTGCCTCCTGCCAACCTTGGTCAGGCCTGGCTCTGGGGACACGCGTGCGCCCCCCGATTTCACTCAGCCCCAGTTGGCAGCAAGCAGCCCAAGCTTTGTTTCGAGGTTTTGGTGCTGTGCAAGCGTGGGCCCTGCTCCTGACATGTAAAACCTGCCCGTGTCCCAGCGAGCATCGCCACGCCACACGAGCGGGGCGCAGGATGACGGGCACAAAGGCTCGCCGCACCGCGGCCACCCCAAGCCGCCCACAAAAGCGAGGGAGGCAGCGACGTGTAAACCAAACAATGCGAGGGGAAAAAAAATATTGAATAATTTCTGTCACGAGGCGCCGACTAAAGCCAGGCTCTAATTGAATTAAACTCCCATTTATTTGCTCAGGCCTGAACAACAGGCTGGGAAAAAAAAAAAAAAAGAGAGAAAAAAAAAAAAACTTAAGGTTTGCTCAACTGTTCCGAGGTAGCACCTTTGCTCACCCCGGTATAAATCCACCATCTGTGCTCGCACGCACACGTGTGCTGCCGCGCAGCAAATGCGCCCAGAGCCGGCCAGGCGCGGGAGCCAAAAAAGCACCAGGCAGACAAAAGCTCCCCAGGCTGCCCCAGGTCTGCAGGAGCAAAAGGGGGAGAAAAGGATGCTTTGCTCATTGCCCAGGTGAGATAGCCTGGTGCGTCCTCTCAGCCTCGACACGCGTCAAGTAAAAGAAAGGTTAAAATTAGAAAATTCAATTTATTTGATAATTTCCCAGAATAATTAGAGTTAATATGGGTTAATTAATATGCAAATCTCTCAGCAGATGTTCTGCAGCAGGGCCTGTGTGAGAAAACAGCCTTTGCTTTCTCCTACGTGATTTTGGCTGTCAGTTATTGGGTATAATTACTGTAACTAACCGAATACACACAAAACCTTTGGAATATAAAATTGTTACAGTTCTAGTTCTGCACAAGCTGCTACTTTTCTGCAATAAAAGCGAACAATTTCTTTCAGAAAATAGGAGCCTTTTTGTTCCTTTCTTGATTTAAAAAGAAGAAATGAATCAAGTAAATGGCTTATCTTTTTTCTATGCATAATTAGGTCAGTATTATATGAACATTCCAATGAGCAGTGGTACAAACGTACATATAAAATGATAGCTCAAACCACCTGCAAAATCACATAAAATTGTTTTATTCAGAATCTTTTTCTTCATACCAGAACTTTCAAATGCTTCGTGCCTTTCCTGCCAATGTTGCCAACATTTTCTGAATTCAAAGGGATCCCGTAACTTTTATTATTTTTTAAAAGCACAACAGCAACATTTTCTTCAAAGGCACCACATCATGTCAGACTGATAACACAAGTTCCACTTATAAAGGTAGACCAGAGACATGCAACCTCTTTTTGGAAAGGAAAATGCTTGCCGTGAAGAGTTTGCAACTTCCAAGTGCTCACACTTTGAGCAAACAACGAGCAGCAGTCCTCAAAACACATCCCTGCGAGCCAAGCCCTCCTGTCCCCCCTCCTGAGGAGATATATATAGCATCTCACAGCT
>NC_066367.1:36553981-36556481 GCF_013377495.2 Cygnus atratus
CCATTCGTTCATAATGATCCTTTGGGGTATGTGGAGAAAAGAAATGTAAAAATGAGCGTAGAAATTCAGCCTAATGTGCACTAGCGGGTGTTTTCCTCCCTGAATGGCGTGCCGACGACGCGGCCTCGCTGTTATATTTTTAACTTAATGCGCGGCGTATTAGCCATTACGTCCTCGGAGTGGACACATGTCAGCCTGAATCCGAGATGAGCTGCACATGGCAGGGATCCCTGCGTCCATGAGGGGCTCGCTACTGAATCAGGATCTCTCAGCTGTAAAATCTGTTACTCGCCCAATCCTGCAGTACTCCCTCTGGTAAAACTGCCATTAGCTACAGGAGCTGATATAGTTAATTTACATTTTGCCAGCTATAGACTCGAGTTACTAACCGTTCCTTGTTCTGGGGACAGATTTAGACCTAATGATAAAATTATACTTTTTCGCAATAACTGTTGCCCTTGGACATGCTTAGAAGTTTTATGTCAGTTCTGCATCTGCTCACCCAATTGCAAAAACAGCTTCTCCAACCTCCTTAGCTGTGCTACCTGCAGAAAGTGTGCAAACCGCTTCGTTGCTCCTAATGCAGGAGCAATTAGTTTTACTTTCCCAGACTAAACAAACATGCGAGATTACTGCTCCCAGGGTCTTGCTGTGGCTTCTCCTGCTGCCACATAGCGCCTGGCCCATTTGGTCTTCACTACAATGGAGATAATCCTGTTTAGCTCCCCTGCAAGCCTGTCCACTAACATGATAGGCTGACGGCAGCTCTGGAGCACCTCAGGTCTCAGCAAGCAGCATCTTCCATGAATTGTGGACAACAAGCCACTAACAAAGTCATATAGCTATGGAGATCCCCCTACATCTTGGGCAAAATGAGCTGTGGTGGTCTAGAGGACACACACTACCATGGCAGGGAGGCAGAAGAAAGGGTAAGGACTTTATAGCCCCTTCAAACACTCCTGTTACAGACCTTCCTCACCTTCTCTTATGGCTGAAGCTCTGCTCATGTCTCCAAGTTACCCCTTTGTCAGTCTTGGAGCTACCTTTACTCACTTCCTACAGATAATGCAACTGCAGAAGAAGCATCTCTGGGTGACCCATCAAGCACAGACACTGGAGGGGGTGTGGGAGAGTGGAGAAGGAAAAGCCAGCAAAGCTAACTGCCAGACAGAAAATCAGCTCCTCTCCTGCTCCCTGGGTCACCGTCCCACCGCAGGTGGCTGTGGGCTGGGAGCCGTGCCGTGCCCGAGGCGCTTCACTCTGCTCCCATTCCAACTTCACGCGCACTGCACGGCGTTACCATCAGTGCTGCTGCTCAGAGCAGAAAGGGAATGCCAGATGCACTGGGGGTCCTGTGCAAGGCCTCCTAGGGAGCTCACAGTTGGGCTATAACACCATGCATGCATGAGGCTCAGATCTTAAACACCGCTCTGCTTTCCTTTGGTGGCCTGGGAGATGGCAAAGCAGGCAAAACACATCCTACCTAGCAAAGCGTAAAGCAAAGCACTGCAGAAATCCCAATAAAGGCAATCTTCATGGTAAGGCGTGATGCCGTGTTGACCTGCAGCAACTTTTCTTTCTGCTGGGAAGCAGCCAGTGTGCCTGCAGCACTGTCCACCCCACGGTGTTGTTCTTCGGCTGATCCTATGGCGATTTCTAGTTCCTAAAGGTAGGAGGCAGGCTGGGGAAGGAGCACTGGAGTTACAGCAAGTTGGTTGCTAGCTTTCCAAGCCTGGAGAGCAAGCCAAAGTGTATTATTAGCTCTTTTCTATTTGCCTCAAAAACTGATGAAGAAGAAGTTGGAAACCATATTATTCAACTGCCAAATAACTAAAAAAAATTCCAATAGCGCCTGACATATGAGCCAAGGAACCCACTGAAAATGCACACTTGCATCCAAACCATAATGCATTGAGCTATGATCTCATTCTGAGGTGGGCTTTTTTTTATTGGTTTGGTTCTTTTGAGCAAGGAAGGAGGAAACACAGCGTAAACCTTACATTAGCATGGCCTTATGGGGGAGAACAGAGAAAGTCCCTGTTACTCCCCTCTCCATAATGCTTCTGCTGCATGTGGGGGACCATTATCTCCAGCTCCATCACGGGGACAGGGAGGAGGCAACTCCACGCTGCCCTCCCACATGGACTGATGCGTCTCAGAGCCAAGACCTGGTGCCTCCACGTGCCCATGGAAAGCAGAGGACAAAATGAGGAGTTGTGGTTCCCCCCGAGCCCTCTCACTGGCCGGCGAGCCCTGCCCAGCAGCCCTGGGTATCACAATAGCTCATGGGAAATGCCACTTCCCAAAGCACGAGCCAGCCACTTTCACAACATCCAAGCTAAATAAATGATTTCCAGGATCCTGATCAAACCTCTCTTTGTTGGCATTCACATTTCAGCTCAGAAATTACGAACGGGACAGCCCAGCTTTATCTTAAAAGCATCTGGTATTTGGGAAGGAGAAATAGCCTGCTTTTTTCAAACTAAGTTTTAGCATAAAA